>NC_047140.1:13938309-13981066 GCF_009829125.3 Periophthalmus magnuspinnatus
ATCTGCACTGTATCTGTCTGTTGGATGTCTATGTATCTTGCACTTCGTGCTCAAGACAAATGTCCCCTGGTGGGACTATAAAGTTTATCTTACCTTAATTAGGATGCTCTGAATGCATAAGGTAAGTGAGGAATAACTCTGAACCACTGCAAACCATTAAAAATGAACTTTGATTTCACATTTTTAAGACAGCAAACAATTAGTCCTATGCCGTATAGTGCACTGATAAACCTTTCAAAAAAAACAGATGCAGCACCATCCACCTGTCACAAACTCAGTGTTTTGCTGAGAAATTTGTGAATCATGATTTTACAATATGACCAAAATAGCAGACTGTCACACAACTTAGTTCACAATTTGATCTTTAACAACGTATTGAACATTTTCAGTACATGAAAAATAAGGTTAGGAATATTTGGGTTATAATAAGTGCAAATAAATGTCGAAGTGAGAAAAAAAAAACTAGACTATTTATCCAATAAACCTTTAATTAAAGTCATTGTAACATTACTAGGTATAATGTATGTATTATGTATTATGTTTTTAAAAAGGCTTTACAATCAATCACAACTGAACTTGGGTTGCCAGTGCCTTAACCTGCAGATAGAGGATATATACAAGTACTCATGTGAAAGCTCAGAGCTGAGCTCACTGAGCTGCAGAGGCTGCACTAGCACTGATGAATGATTGGCTGCAGGTGCTAGGGTTTAGGTAGGGAGGATTCAGATCAGAGAGAGGCATTTTAAGTTTAAATCAACTGGATTTCACCACTGAAACAGCCTTAAATGCGGGACTCATGTGAGGCCCATTCTGCTTTCTGATTGGATTGTCCTCAGCACCAAAACAACTACATAAACAACTTTTACGTATGTAAAATTGTAATTGGGAATAAATTGGAAATACAAGAACAGACGTTTTAAATAATTCTCTAGTTGTCAGAGACTAGATATTGAAAGGACAGAAACATAACACCACAGGAGCAGAACGGTTCATGACTTGTTGACAGTGAACTGGTCTGACAGCAGATACAAAGGAGATTACATTTTTGTTTCCCCGAATGCAACATACTGTCATGATGGTTTGATTGTCTTTTATGATTAATCATAAAAGCAAGCTATTTTTATATTAGCTTCTTTAATATTACCGTGTGGCCTTAAACAGTTCTGATAAGGATCTTGAACTATACAGGAAAGATAATTATTATCTGGGTAATGAACTTTCGTCATGCAGTAGAACTCACACTTTATAAAAATACTTCATCTACATCTATTTGCACTGCTAGTTCATGCCTTTCTTTTATTTATACATAGCCTAAATAAACCCAACTTAAAATATAATAGAGCCCAACATAAGTTTTAAAATCTGTAAAAAAATTTACAGTGAATTTTTACATCAGTAAATATACTGGCTGTTATAACGGTTATCGGCAACTCCTTTGAATTGGATGTTTGTTTTATATTTTAAATTCAATTAAGATAGGATTTGAGTTACAATTAGCTAGCCAGTGCACCACTGAGCATAGAGTTTTAGAATTACCTGAAGTACCTGACATTTCACATGACGTCTGCCTTAAATAAACAGGTGCACACAGAGTGATTATAGTATTAGATCAATGTTTCTTTGATTTTACTTTTACTATAGTCTCCACAGAAAAGGGATTTATTAATGAAACACAGGGACAGACCACATCAAAGAGAGGAGAAGGGAAAGGGAGAGAGCGAGAGAGAGAGGTGAGAGAAATAGAGAATTAATAGGAGAGGAACAAAGGAAGGGAGGGGTTGAGAAAAAAGTGAGAAATGGAGGGTGGAGAGAGAAGAGGAAGAGAGGGTAAAAGAGGGAGAGAGAGTGTGAGAGAGAAAGGAGATAGACGGGGGGAAGAATGAGAGAAACAGGTGCACATGCAGACTCATAATAATAACAACAGATAAGTGTCTCTTTGATTAAACCTTTCCTATAGTCCCCACAAAGGGGGAATTTTATGAATGAAACACAGGGGCAGACCACATCAGACAGAGAAAGGGGGAGAGAGAGGAGAAGGGGAGAGAGATGGCGAAGAAAGGAGGGGATGGGGGGTGAGAGGAGAAAGACAAAGAGACAAAGAAAAAGAGATAGAGGAAAGAGAAAATAAAGAGGACAGAGAGAGATGACATGTTTGAATGGGACAGACTGAGCCCTGTTTCATATGAGTCAGACTGGCACAGACGTGACTGACACAAAAATGACCAAAGGCTCATTCAAAACTTCAGCGGTGACTCCTGACACCAGACGATATGAGATTTTTAGACTTTTTCAATAGTATCGTAGTGGAAAGAAGATGAACAATGAAGTAATGTGTAGATTATGAAATGGGACACTGTAATACTTTCACAGCCATATACTACAGACAGTTACATGTCACAATGTACTGAATCATAAGCTCCACAAGTCTGTTCTGTCTGCTCCAAACCACATGTTTTTACTGACAGAGGATTGGCTGTAGACCTCTCCATTAAAAACTCCCAAACTTATCACTGACCATTAGAAACAATGATATCTTGATGATTGAACAGCCCTACCATTAAAAGACAGGATGAATAAGTGGTATCAGTAAGGGTAATAATATCAACAAATACCATTAATAATACCCTTAACCACATGTGTCAAACTCAAGGCCTGTGAGCCAAATGCGGCCCGCCATGTCATTTTATGTGGCCCACGGCAAAGAAAATGAAAAGGTATGGCTGTCTTAAAATATCAATTTATCAGGAGATCCACAGTTACACAGCCATTTTTTCCTATCTATCCAAATCCATGTGCGATATTTGTAGCTTGAATAAGTAATAAATATAGATATACAGTTAATTAACAACATTAAAAAGGAGTTGCATTTGTTTTACATTACATTTGGTTACATTTAGTTACATTTATCTTAGTTACATCTGGCCCTTTGAGAGCAACCATTTTGTTGATGTGGCCCTCTGTGAAAATGAGTTTGACACCCCTGCCCTTAACAATACCCATCACTAGGTATTAATGCATGAAGCCAAAAGGTGAAAGGCAGCCATGTTTCTGTCAAGTTACCTCGGGGCAGCTAGGGCACAGATGTAGCATATCATCAGCACAAAATAAATTAAATAAAAAATGCATGACAACAAAGAGTCACACAATTAGTTCCAAGAAACACTGCACGACGACCAGGTTTGCCGTTTAATTTAGTCAGCACGTTTGTGAGATAGTGATGCGTTATTGTGGCTTTTAGTCTTGAAACTGTTTTACTAATGAAAAAGTTTTGTAAAGAGGATTAGATCATTCCTGAGTTTGTCTCTCTCTCTCTCTTTCCTCCTGCAGAGAAGTTTAATGAGCAGAGAGAGAGAAACAGAGACAGAGAAAGAGGACTTTACGAGAGTCCCGCCTACAAACCAAAAATGCACTAAAACTGAACAAAAACACATGTGAGGACACCAGAAACATTGTGCAGGATTTAAACATTTGAGGGTTTGGGTTAGACATGTTGGAAATTCATGTCTGGTGTGTAATTATTAATTGCTCGGTTTCAGACATCACAACATTCTATAGGCTAATAATATTTAAAACAGATAGAGGCAGTTAAAATGAAAATTGTTAAACCTGTTTTTAACTTTTCTGGTGGAGGGTCACTGACTCGTGTCCATGGAGAGGATGTTATTGTGTAGCTGGAATGTTTCTCTGTATGGCATTAAACTTAGATGGGGCTGCAAGAAAATCAGAATCTCAATTTGAATGGACGCAATTAGCAAACCACAAATACAGCAATTATTTTAGTCCTTTCCAAACAACTAAATATTACGTCTTATTATCTAAAAAAACAAAACAACTAACCCTGTAGTTTAAAACTTTGCAAACATTTTCTAGAATAAATGTGATTTTTGTATTAAATCAGTTCATATTTCAGTCTCTCAAATATTAGTTCTTCTGGATGTGTTTAAACTTTGAACTTTGAACAAAATCCTATTATTAAATCACAATGTTTGTCAGATTTTTTTTAAGTCTACACTAGAGGCCTGGTTCATTGTGGTGTTACGAAACTAAAAACTTCTAATTTTGATACTAAGAAATTGACTCAATACTTGATACCACAATGAACATAAAAAATATCTTTTGGTATTAGAATGTAGTTTCCATATACACAGTAATAGTACTTTCTTTATATTGCCATGGGGTCTTATACTTATTCTGATAAAGCTCAAAATGACAGTAAAAATGAAAGCTTAAACTGTGTCCTGTTAATGTGTTTTTTTGCCGTATCGATTGGTATCTGATTTTCTATGCTTTTGACAGCCACAGTTCACTGTGTAACACCATGGTTTGAATAAACACTGTGTTCAGTGAGTCAGAGACTAAACTGTTGATTACACTTCACTTGGCTTCACGTTTGAACTGCATCACTAAGCGCTGACTTTGGTCATGACTCAATCGGTTAAACAGGCTGAAAAAAACCTGCTTATTTAGAGAGATTTAGAGAGGAGTGCCACATCGGCAACTACAGCAAAGCTACTTCACTTTTTCCTGTCACACAACAATACAAACTACTACAAATACTGACCAAACAAATGTATTCTCATATTTATCATTACTATGTAACCTTCTCCATAGAGAACACCAGAGATGTTAATGCTTTCCCTAGAATGTTCCACAGTGTGTCTTTTACCTTGTCCAATTCTATGAAGACAGTCAAGACCAGACCAAGTTAAAAGTCAGATCGGTGGAGAGGCGAACCTGCTCACAGTATGAATGTGTGTTTTTCAATATATATTTTAGTAACAATACCTCTGCAGTTGAAGAAATAGGTATGTTTAATGCATTCTATGCAAAGCAATAACATTTCAATAACATCTCCGCCAGAAAGAAGTTACATAGTGAATCTTTGATGTACTCTATTACATTGAAATAAGTTTAAATCAGATAGAAACCTACTATTTATATGCAAGTAACTCTGACTGTATTTGCATTTGTTTGGTTCTGGTTTGGTCCCAGTTAAGCCCTGGTCTAACCCTGGTCTAACCCTGGTCTAACCCTGGTCTAACCCTGGTCTAACCCTGGTCCAACCCTGGTCCAACCCTGGTCCAACCCTGGTCTAATCCCGGTTTAGTCTTAGTTTTTTCCCTGTTTAGTCTTGGTTTAGTCGTTTTTTAGTCGCTTGTTTAGCCCACGTCTAGTCCCAGTTTTTATCTGCAAGAGTGAACGCAGCATGAAACTTAAGCACCATTTCTAAAACATAATTATAAAAAATAGACACATTTATAGTACAAAAGCTGTTGCTAATAGTCAACCTAAATGCACGTAGCTGCAGGTGTCCAGGTGCAACAAGTCCTGTTATTTTTAGATTGTTAATGCACAAAGTTGATTGATCCAATTACTTTTAATTATGTGGTTCAACCAATTCGCAGAAAATGTCTTTATGCAAATGAATGTAATAATTATAATAACTACAATTAGCATAGACATGATGTATTACCATGACAACACTGTACAAACAGATATAAGGCTACATGGTAATGTAAAAGAAAGTACTATGATTTCATGTTAAAAACCACAGTGTATTGTCCAATTAAAGAGGTTTTTTAAGTATCATTGTGGTATCACAGCAGGTATTGAGTATTGAGTCTACTCCTTAGTATCATAACACAAATGCAAATCACAAATGCAAATTGATTTGCCTGGAATGTTCCACAGTATTGCATTAAAATTAACTTAAAGTTAATCTTGCATGTATTCAATTACTGCCTTGTTTGTTGCTAATATTTGGTTTGGTAGAGTCAACTGCTTATCTCCTTGGATATAAATATGTTTTATGTCATTTTGCTGTAAAATTCCAGACCAAAGAGCAAAATCTCCAAGGAGAACAGAATGTATCAGACCCTCCACCAAAAAAGTTACACAGTGCAGTTTTAAATGTCATAGTAACGGTACTTTGATTGCTTGAACGTACCTGGTCCTTGTTTGGAGATTTGGTCGAGGTCTGCAGACGTCTGAGCAGAGGCGATGGGCTCTGGGAGTTTGAGGGTGAACGGCAAAACGTCTCTGAAAAAAGAAAGAAAAAAAAAGGGATAAAGAAGGAGGGAGAGAGGGAGTGAAAGAGGGAGAAAAAGGAGGGGAGAGAAAAAGGGGTAGAGGAGAGAAGAGGGTGGGTCAAAGGAAGGGAAAAGGGGAGAGAGAGGCGGAGCGAGGTAGAGGAAAGAGAGGAGAAAAAGGAGTGACAGAGGGAGGGTGAAAAAGAGAAATAGAGAGAGGAGACAGATAGAGGAAAAGGGGTAGATAGTAAGGAGCGAATGAGAGAGTGACCAGGGAGAGTATAGAGGAGAGAAGAGGATGGGACAAAAGAAGGAAAAGGAAGAGGGGGAGGGAACAGGGAGAGGAGCAGAAGGGGGTAGAGGAAAGGGGAAAAAAGGGGGAAGTAGTGAAAGAGACCAGAAGGGAGAGTGAGAGAAAGGGAGGGGAAAAGAGACAGATGAAATAGAAGAGAAAGGAGAGAGAGTGTTCAGGAGAAGAAGAGAGAGGGTAGAGGAAGTAAGGGCATCGAGAGAAGAGAGAGACGAGAACGGATGGTCAAAAGAGGAAGAGAGGCAGTAAGGGGGAGGATAGAGAAAGTGACGGTGGTGTAGAGGAGGGAAGAAAGACAGAAAAGAGGTGAGAGGGATAGAGAGAAGAGAGAGTGGGAAGGGAGAGAGACTTTTATTGTGTCTCTAAAAACATTTTTTCCATTACTATTGTGTCATTTACAGTGTGTTTACAATAATTTACAGCTCATACAATTGAAGGTCTGCACCTCCCAGACAGATGGAGAGAGTAAATGAAGGAGGGTGGAGAAGAGAAAGGGAGGGGAGAATAACAACGGGTAGAGAAGAAAGAGGGAGAGAGGGAAATTGGAGTAGGGGAGGGAAGGAGAAAGAGTGGGATGAGTGGAAAAAAAGATCAGCGAGAGAGGGGACAGAGAAGGTAGAAAGAGGGATGAGATAAAGAAGGGGAGAAATAAAAGAAGGGTTAGAGAAGAGGGAGGAAGAGGGGAAAAATGAGGCAAGTAGAGAGAAAAATAAGGACAAGGAAAGAGGACCGTGGATAGAGAAGAGAGAGGGAAAGAGGGATAGAGAAAAGAAGGGAAGAGAGGAAAGAGGGACTTGGGAGAAGAGGGGAGAAGGAGAGAAAGAGAGATGGTTAGTGAGGGAGAAGGAGTGAGAGAGAAGGAGGAAGAGAGGTATAGAGAAGAGAGAAGGAGGGAGAGAGCCAGAGGGAAGAAAAGGAGAGTGTGTGTGTTTTCTGTTTTGATGACTCAGAGAAATGGTTTAACTTGCCTCTGCAGATTTAACCACAGGAGGTGTGCTGTTGCATCAGGTTTCTACCACTGTAAGTGCCTAGGTTAACAACTGATCTACAATAATTTCTCATATGTTAAAGCCCCACTGTGCAACTTTTAAGCCAAAAAGAGACTAAAATAAAAGTATGTGTTTCTTTTAAATTTTTTACTGGAAACAGGCTTGCATCTCCACAAACCCGACTCTTATTTGGCCTAGAGGAGGGCCTTCTATCGTTTACTTCCACGGAAATGATGTTATCTCATGGGGGAATTTTCAAAAAAATTGTTTCACCTTGATGCAGGTGATGTGCCACCTCCAGAAAGTTACGCAATGTTACTTTAATTAAATTTTTTGCACTAGTTTCAAGTACTGAGGTTAATCAGATAAAATTATAGTACCCACTCACCTGCTAATGCAACAGAAGGCCACCAGACGAAACAGATCTGCAAAACTGAGCCCTGATCCCTCCAGAGAAAAAGCTGTGAACAACGAGGAATAATTTAATCAGAGTATTGCTCAAATATTGAACCGGTATAATATGAAAGACAAAATTATTCCTATAATTCTGGTTTAGTCCTGGTTTAGCCCTGTTCTAGTCCTGGTTTAGGTATGTCTTGAGAAGCTGTAGTTCCAAAAAGCAGTGCTACAATGACAGCAAAAATATTAAATGAAGTAAATAAAGATAGGCCAAAATTATTAAATTATTAGGGATGCAACTATTTGTTACTGTTATAAGATATCAGTGCCAATCCTGAAATTCCAAATATCGGTTCAGTTGATATTCTGGTTGGAAATAATTTGACATAATAAGAATATAAAAGGTCGTAGTTGACACAGAGTCCCATAATGTTTGAATTTTTATCTATGCAAAGTTGAGATACGAGTTTTATTAATGATTGGTAGCTGATTTTCAATACTTTTGACAAACCTAGTATAAAGCATAAATAAATATAATATAGTTCAGAAATCATGTTGTTTTTGCCCATATCACAAACTGTCAAGAGTCTGCAGCAAAACAAGTCACTACTGTTTAGAAATATCCTTATTACTCTTCAGATTTACGGTCAAAATTGCATCACCTTTTAGCTGTGAGTCAAACCATTTTACCCAAAGAAACCTGTGATTTTCACCTCAAAAATCAGCAGATGTAGAATGACAAAGGTGACCCAGTTGAGTGTTTAGACAGAGTATAAACACAAGGTTATGATGAAGTGTGTAGTGAATGTAAGCAGGGATGACGTGCAGATGGTGTTTTGGGACAAATAAGACTACAGGGCCAGATACTGTTAAACAATCTGTCTGTAGTACCACTGATACCCACCATACTGAGGTTACTAGTTTAATCAACTGGTACGGTTATGGACAATACTGCATCTGTCTAAACAGAAACTACAATGACAGAAATATTGCCCAAAAACATTTTTTAAAAACAGTTTTATTATGTATTAATGCATAATAAATGGTCATTTAGGCATTTATATTTCATGTCAAATTGTGTTTAAAATGTATTTAAATGTGCAAAAAAGGGGCCCAATTACAACATCCTTTCTGTTATATACTGTTATAAAATATACTGCACTCCAATAAAAGGTTTGGGCACCTCCTTATTTTGCTTTTTAATTTACATAAATAATGAAAACACCAAGGCTTGAAAAATATATACTAACATTTGCATTTCTGTTGTGGATAGAGATGGATTAAGGATCTTGCAGGCAGTATAGACATTTATATGTTGAAATCTTGATCTGTTGTGTTGTACCTTATGCCAAAGTTGCAAATACAGTGGATACATTGGAAATGCCAAAAGGTAAAGACTGATTTCATTTGTGGTGTGTAGTTTATGTCTCGACAGGTTTGTGCAAGGATTGCCAAATATTTACTGGCATCAAATGGCACCTTTCACCTGAATTTAACAAGAAAATTGGTCATAGAATCAAAAGTCACTCATGTTTAGTTAATAGTGTAGAAACGGAATGAGATAAACAAAATGAAGGTGTCTTTGCTGTATAAATCAGATAGTAAAAGATACTCTCATAAAGTGGTGTTTTTGTTTTGGATTGTGTTTAGATTTAGCTTTTTTCTCGATTCAGTCATAATCTGGACCAGTTTAGTCCTGGATTAAATCTATTTTAGTTGTGGTTCAGCCGTTGTACAGTCCTTCTTTAGTTCTTGTTTAGCCACAAGTCCCGGTTAAGGAGCAATTAATGCCCTGGTCCTAGTTTAGTCCTTGCATAGTCCTGGTTTCATCCTGGTTTACTCACAGTACTGGTTTTCTTTCACAGCGAAGTCTTGAACAGGATCTGAATCTGAGTCCATCCTCACACAGAGCACCTTCCTCTGCTGAGAACTCGACCGACGAACCAGGAACGTCTGAACAAAAATCAGAATAAAGGAAATAAGTAAACATATTGTTTCCATTTCATTTGACAACTAAGTCTGAAGAATAATAGCCTAAACTTATAATATCTGCCCCCTACCCACTCAATATATTAACAGTTCCAACTCATTAATGAACTGTAGCCTGTGCTTTTTCAGCTTTAAAAAGGTCCTTTAATCTCACTAAAACTGGGAAGCACATAGAGGATACATACAAGTTTTTCTCATTCTCTTTCTAATTCTTTCATTGAGCTGTAAAGGCTGTAGAGATGTTGGGGTTTAGATAATGATAATGATGATGATTCAGATCGGAGGGACTGGCAACCCAAATGAGAGACTCATGTGAGGCTGATTCTGTTTTCTGATTCGATAATCGTCCTGAGAACCAAAACACCAAATTATAACAAACAAATTGGCCATCATATTAAGTGCTTTAGTAATTAAAAAATCAGCATTACAATTGTTATCAGTAAGTTTATGAAATGTATAATCAAAATCTTACAGAGAATTCCTTTAAAGCTGTAAAAGACAATAATAATAATAATAATAATAATAATAATAATAATAATAATAATAATAATAATAATAATAATATAATTGCTTGTCTCCTCTGTCAATAAAACACTTTTTCATTAGATGCAGACAGTACAAAGTGGAATTATTTTGATTATCTACAGAGGCTTATACATTATCTGTACTGGGGCAAGACACATTTTTGTGCATTTTAAACTTCCTAACCCCGAGTCCCATTAGCTCACCCCTGGAGGCTGGTTCTTGAGTATCCTGAGCGCCCCTTGCTGGTTGAGGCCGAGCTGCAGCCACACCGAGTGAGTCCGTATGAGTCGGTCTAAAACAGTGATCTTTCTGTGTAGAGACCCTGAGTACCCAGAGTCCCGGAGTCCAGAGTACCCAGAGTACCCTGAAAGGGCAGCCCTGAGCGGAGAGTTACCCCCAGAACAGAGACCCGAGCAGGGGGAGCCACGCAGGAAGAGAGCCCCCACATCCTCATCCAGGCTGGAGAAAGAGAGAGGATTAGATTAGAAACAAATGTATTTTAGGCACATTCAAGTCCTGTCTTTAGACATTATTCTGTCCCAAGTTGTATACTCTTAGCTAAGACCTAGTAAAATCCTGGTTTAGATCTGGTTTAGTAACCTTTCACTATGGTCCTGCCGTAGTCCTGATTTAGGCCTAGTTTAGAATTGGTTTACTCCCGGTTTGAAGCTGGTTTATTCCTCTTTCAGACCTGATATATAGTGCTTATTCTTGATTTAGTCCAGTTACAGACCTAGTTTAGTTAGTTTATACCGGGTCTATACCCAACAAAGTCCTGGTCTAGGCCTGACTTAGTTTCAGAACCCAATTGAGAGTACCAGATTCTTTTTTTTTATGAGCGCTCTGTCAATACAAATTGTATCGATAGTATTATACTGAAAACTTGCTGGTTTAGACCTGGTTTAGTCCTATTTCAGACTTTGCATAATCCAATTTTAGCCCTGTTTTAAGCTTGGTTTTGTCCTGGTTTAGTAGTTAAAGCTGCCATCCATAGGTTTATTTCATTTTTTTTCACCAGTTGATGACAGATGTGAAACCTGTTTCCTCTTCCCCTCACCTGGCCACTCCCCTGACCTGGCCTTTGTTCAGGCTCACCTGTGCTCTTAGGTCTTTCAGCCCAAAGCTGGCAAAAAAACGTTAAATAGATTAATCAAATTTTAAGTTCAAAACAATTTGCGTGGAAGAAAATGGTATTTTATTTTACCCACTTTCTTGCATTAGAAATACACTTACTGCTCACTGCAGTCACAGGGAGCAGCGTTCTAAGCATTTTGAGCTGTGCTTAAGCACGATTACATAGAGATCTATGGCCTGCACTCACACCTGCACAACCGAACCAAGCCACATCACATTCTTTAGCTGCTTTTAGTTAAAAGGAGCTTACTATTTATGTGCACTACAACTTGAATTTAAACAATTATACATCTTTTTATTTTTGACAATTTTCTATAGTTTGCAAAATGTTTTTTGGTAGGGTGAGGAAAAAAAAATCAAAAATCTTTTTTTTTATTTTTTATTGTCAATTTCACTTTCAGGCAAAATCGCCCAGCCTTAGGTGATATGTAAGAATGCAACAAGGGGCTCATAGGCCTGTCTATTTATGGATGGTAGCTTTAAGTTCTCTTTCAGACCTAGTATATTTCTAATAATAAAAATGTCTTTCAAAACACTCATAGTGTTTACAATGCATTGCATGCATACAATGGGTCACTAAACAATTAATAAAGCATTTAAATATGGGTTATACCCCCCTGCATGCTATGCAGTTTGGTTTTCGTGCAAATTATTCAACTGAAACCGCAATACATGTTTTTCTTGAAAAAATGTAATTTTTCTTGATTTGAAAGGGTCTTTTGATACGGTTGACCACCAAACATTATTAACTAGGTTAATAAAATTGAATTTCTCTGAACAGGCTATCCTTTGGATGAAGTCATATTTGTCAAACAGAACCCACTGTGTGTCTGTCAGCGGTATCAAATCCCCGTATCTCGATTGTCAGGTTGGAGTACCATAAGGCTCCATACTTGGACCAATTTTATTTTCATTATATATTAATGATCTGCAAAATGTTTGTAAAGACCTTAATGTTTTGTTATATGCAGATGATACTATAATTTTTTACAAAAGCTAAATCTGTTATAGAGGCTTCAGAGAAGTTAACATCAGCAATCACCTGTGTAGATGAGTGGCTAACCAAGTCATGTCTCTTACTGAATTCCAAAAAAACTGTTTGCATGCTATTTTCCAAACGTTCACCATCAAATTCCAGCTTAATTGTGTTACTGAAAGGAGAGGAGCCCCAGTTTGTACATGAATTCAAATATCTTGGTGTTACCTTGGACTCGTTTCTATCGTTTAAAAATTTTTTAAAAATTTTAATATTCACAATTTTAGGCAAATTAGACCATCATTGTCAGAAAATGCAGCTAAAATGTTTCTCCATTCTTCTGGTTTAAACATAGTATAGCTCTGGTTAAGATTTATAGCTACCAATTATAACAAAAAAAACAAACATCTTATGATTTACAACTGCATTAATACTGTCTAACAAATACTGTTGTATTTTTAAATGTCATCTCCTGTGGCAGCACATCAGTGGAAATGTATATAATCCACGGTAAACAGCGCCCCCCTGTGGTGCACTCACTTCAGTGGCTCAGAGAGTGGTGAGTCTGAAGCTTTATGCTCAGACCTGTGTCCCATTTCCTTCTTCAAAGTCCCAAGTTCAACAGCAAATGACTCTATCAACTGAAACAGAGAAATGCTGTAAATATATTTGCATGACATTTTTAATATTACACAATGGTTTTCTGTTTTTTTGTATTTGTTTTACATTAAAATAATTCATAACTTTAATATATAAAAATCCAAAATTATAATCCAAAAATATTTTATACTAGCCTACGCAAAACTTAAACAATGTAAAGTCATAGTTTCTATTGGGTTTGCAATATTAATGCAAATCAACTCGGAATTGCAATTTAAATGGATGCAATTGGCAAATCGCAAAAGCGGTAAAAGTACTGTAATTTTCTACAAAAAGAAATCTCCTGTCTTATTCTGCACAGAAACTGTTAACCCTGTAGGTTAGATCTGTACAAACCTGTTCTGAAATGTGATTCTTGTATTTTTCTCAGTGTCAGTTCATATTTCATTTTTTTGACAATTCTACTAGATGTGTTTAAAATGTGAACTTGGAACAGAATCCTATTATTAAAACATAAAATGTAAATCTATTAGATATTAGATATTTTCCCAAATTGTTAAAGTTAGTTGTGCGGCAAATCTGTTACAAACTAAAAGAATGTATGTATTAAGAAATGAGAACTGACAATTTCGTCATTTACAGAAATATTGGAAGTTATCGAAAGGAAATAACAAATTCTGGAAAACCAAACACAATGCTTTTACAGTTGAAATGAATGGGAACTCTGTGATTGAGACATGTAGGTTATCTTTGCATCCTTAATCTTAAATTAAACCACATCTGTTCCAGATAATAGAGAAGTCCATGACAGAAACTAAAACTGAGAAAAGCTGCAGTGATCAGCAGTAATGAGTAAGAAATGATACTTTTAAGAATTCAGCTTTTTACTGCAGAATTCCACTGAAATAAAGTGAAAAACATTCTCCATGAAGACTAATATGTTTTATCAATAATATTTTATATTATTTAGTTATTTAACAAGAGGGGAAACAGCGCATATTAATGAACATTTGGACAATTGTAAATATGACGGATTGTAGCCTTGGACTAATTTCCTAATCTGCAGACCTCTTGGCAGGTTGATGTTAGAAAAAATAAAGCGTAAACATGCACTATTTAGAGAGAGTATGTACAGTTTGACAAGACAAGCAAACAGACATATAGAAATCCCACTGTTCTGCACAGACAAATGGAGATACAATAAAAGCACTTTTTTTTTCTTTTGTTTTTTTCCTTCATATTTCTACACTCAAAAACATAGAAAAAACATGTGATGCGTGAGCGGGCTTGCATCTCCACAAACCTGATGCATTTGGCTTTTTATTCCTCCCGCTCTTTGTCATGGAAATGTTGTTCATTTGGCTATAATATTCCACAGTATGGCATAAAACTTAACTATCTCTATGGAGAATGTTGTAAAGTATGGTTTTAACTTTCCACTTCCATGAAATCCTGCATGTGCACCTCCAGAAAGTAACATAGTGTATGTTTAAATACAAATCTATTTAACTCTCCTTTAACTCTCAGTCTTCATTTAAAGTAATAAAACTAGTAAAATATGATAAAAGCAAATGTGTCAATACTAAAAAGGTACAAATATTTAAAATCTTGCCCTAAACGCTTTATATAAGCAGCAATGGTAATAGTTATGACGTTTATTGTCTCTCACGGTTAAAAGCTGATGAAGGCGTGGTACAGTTCAGAGCCATGTGTCAAAGTGTGTAATTAAACTAAAGACCAGAGTCAACCGTTCACACAAAGGACCTTTTCAGACTTGGAGCGTTAGAACAGGAACTGGACCAAAACCACTCATTCGACTCACAGAAAAGGCATTCAACCTTCTGATTGGGTTAGTGTGGGTTTAAAGATGCACTGTGTAACTTTTCTGGGGAAGTGTCCAGTACTTTCCTGTCTCTATGCTTTGCCTAGATGTTCTAAACTATGACATTAAACTTATCTCAATAGAAAGCAGGTGATAGCCGAGTTACAGGTCAGATCTCTGGAGACTGGAGACCCAGCTCACAGGACAAATGCATGTACTTGTAACTGAACTGATGCAAGATAGAGAGGCTAATGCTGTACTGTGGATCATTTCAGGCAAAGTGATAACATCTCTATGTACTGTATACAAACTGGTGTCAGATATTCCATCAGAAAACATTCACTTTAAAACAAGCAACATTAAAAAAAATTTGAGATTTAATTATAAATACGTGGTAGGTATATTTAGATATACGTAGGCTACAGATGTATTTGTGTGCAGTGAGTTAAGCATTCAATCACTTTATCAGAGGGTTGAGAGTTCAAGCCCCACGTATTGTGTCAATATAGTTTGGAATCAGGCAGGGCAGTACTTTTTTTTTTAATGAATCGATGTGCAAATTTACTTTTTGGTAATGCAATCCAGAAAAGTGTTCTATTGCATTTGGACGGTCTGAAGTTAAAAATAGTTAAATAAATAAGCACAAAACCACAAAATGACTCCACCTCTGCTTAAGTCTGTAATCTGCTGCTGCCCCCTGCCCACCTCACTCCCTTTATTCATAAGGAGGTCGTGCCAAAGAGGCTATACGTAGCTGAACTTGGGTTACCAGTTTCTTAACCTGCAGATAGAGGACACACATACATTTGTCTCATTCTCAGTGTATGGACCATACCTCATGTGAAAGCTCAGAACCTCCAGAATTCACTCACTTTACGGATGCACAATATATCACAATTATCACATCATACAGGCTGCAGTTATTTAGATAATAGAATATAGTCTACAAAAGAACAAAATACCTGTCTTTTTATAGATGAATCTTGTTGTACCTATAGTTTAGACCTCTACAAACATGTTCTGAAATGCATGGGATTCTGGGATTTGTTTAGCAGTTCATATTTCAGTCTCTCTAAAGTTAATTCATTGATCAGTAAAAGCTCACACATATGTCAGAATCATTCACAGATTATTAGAGTTTTAGTTTATAAAAGTGTTTATGAATGTGCTGGTAAATACCTTAAAGAAGCTTCCTTTCTTCTCCTGTCTGATGGAGCGGTTCACTGCTGTGGAGGACATCATGACAGCGCTCCCTGTCGGCGTCTGAAAGAATTACAATTTAGTACAGAAAAAGTATCATGGATAAAAACAACACGAGAAATGTATGTAAGTGATGCCCTATAACTGGTAAGTACAGTTCAGATATGTGGAGAGGTGATGCAGCTCATAGAAAAAAAGTATTTCAAGGTGTTTTTTAGCAACTGAATGCAAGGTTGTTTAATGTTATACTGTGAAACATTACTGGCAAAGGGTAAAAGCCGAAGGTAAATCTCTTGCTGTAGGAGAAGACGTTTCACCGCTCATCCAGTTCAGTTCATGACAGATTTAACTTCGGCTTTTACTACGGATCAGACCTGGATGACTGAGGAATTACACAGACATTATTGATACTTTAACTTTAAGTATCTGCCAATACCTGATATTAACCAATACCAGTGTAGGGGCAGAAAATGGCTCTTATTTTCTTAAAACAGAGATCCGGCTGTGTTATGTTACTGTTTTAATCCTTCAAATACAGAACCTACAGAACCGCTATGTATGAATAAAAGTTCAAACATTATGATACATCCTAAGACCAAATCAGCCTGTGAATAATCTTATCTGTCCCAACTACAGGCCCAGTCACAACTCTAACAGATACTATAAAATCCAGCAAATTTTTCAGCATCAGCACCAAAATTTGTTAGCAGTATCTGTATCGATGCATCTCTAAACTTAAGGTATATGTTTATAAGGGAAAAACCAATATTATAATGTATAAAAAGAGCTTTAACTGTCCATCACCATTAAAGGCGCTCTCCAAGAACTAGTTCATTTTAAACAGTTTGAAGTGGTCCAAAGTTATTCCTCATTTTTCATACGGACTCAGAGTATCTTAATTATTAAACAGGCACAAGGTTAAGATGATATAGACAATTTGAAAAGGAAATTATTTACTACACTGTAATTTAAAGCTCTTGTCACAGTGGTCTAAAAATACTGCAAAACATTAATATAAAATTAAAATAAACCAATAACAGTGATACACTTTGGCCATATTTTCTAATGTTGGTTCATAGAGTTGAATACATCAGGTTTTAATGTAAAGATGAAAGTCCAGTGTTCAGTTTTGAGTGAGAAAAATACAGTTCCTCTTAGAGTCTTTCTGACACTAAAGCTTCAGATCTGAGCTAAAATATCAAACCCAGATGTGGAGGTGGACAGATGTGTGTCCAGATGTTTGAGATGATGGGCTCCAGCTGTGAAGGACTTTCCAAACATTCAAAACTTTCCAAGAACATTAAATATGAGGTTTAAATCAGGAAGAAACACGACAAACATATGTAACAAATGTGTGTGCCCTGAGTGGTGGAGCTTTACAACAGGATGTGAGCACAGCTTTATACAAGAATGATGCCACTCTACCTCTCTCCCATTGACACACTTCTACAGTCATATCAGGAGGTGTGTTTACAAGCAAGTAGAAGAGCAGGAACATGAGGAACTAAAGGTTGGTGGTTCAATTCTAACTCTAATGGGCACATGGCCACAGACACATCATCAATAACTACATTACTAGACTGTTTCAGACACACGTCAGGCTCGTAAAACACAGTACAAATTTAAGATTTAAATTTAATATTAGATCAAATAAAAATATACATAAATTGCAGAACTAGCTGCACCAGATATAAAAAAAAAAGAAAAAACGAATTGGCAAATTGACAATTACATTTTTTTTTCATCCATTGTGAATTTAAGAAACATGAGATTGAAGTAAGATAATACTTATCTTATATGATGAACAACCATGTATCTGCACTGGCTACAAACTGCATTCATGGTTTTATTTTGCTGCTTTGTTAAAATCAATGGGATATCGCTCACTTAGGCTTTATACTCTCGCCTCTAATCTGCCCTCTTGTGCCCAAACTAAATATAGGTCACTAATTGCCCACCAGCGCTCTAAATGAACCCCAACACAACCAGACTGACTACAGTACAGGACATTGCGTAATGCTTGTTCTCAGCTTCATGTTTTCTATTGAATCCTCTCGGACAGTTTTGGTCACATGTCTGTTCCTCACAGTCATCAGTCTTTATAAAAAAAGAGGAAATGGTAGAATTCCAAAGTGAACACATTAGACAATATTTATAAACATTTAATGTGCTGTCACTGCACAGGCCTGACTCCAACACAAGTGCTGACTTTATAATTAGGGCTGAAGTTAACTAAACTAATTCTCCATCGACTAAAGACATGTCCTGCTAAAACAATAAAGGTATCGCTGTGTATTTGATGCCATATGCACTCACAAGGGTACCCCTGTACAGGAGTTCATGCAAAAACTACTATTTATGCAGAAAAAAAGTACTAGGAAACAATGTATTGAATCATCTTGACATATCATAAATTTAATCTGCCTTTTTACCAAACACCAAATCTTCAGCTACCTCACTCACTTATTCACTTTTCTTTTCTGTTGTTGTTCCATCTAAATAAAATAATTAGTCAACTAATACAAATTTTGGTCGACTAAGACGCTATCGACCGATTAATTGACTAAACGACTATGGGGGAATTTTTGCTACTTTAAAGACATATTGTGTTTCTGTCTGCTTTATAGTTATTATAAATTATAATCTATAAAACCCATGAATCATTATGTTCATTATACTCATGACGTTTTAAATCGCAATATTCATCTAAAACGACTTAATAAAAGAAACAAGTCCGCTGACTTTTGGGTTGGAAAATTGTAGAGCCCAATGAGGGATTTATTTACGTTTTGATTTGTTGTATTGTGACTTTAATGTCTTTCTTATTTTGTAAAGCACCTTGAATTACCTTATGTTCAAATTAGGAGCCGATTCCCGCCTGCCCCTTAACAGTACGTCACTGTAAACGTCATCATCAATAAAGCGCCACGTGATGTCGGCCTTTCCTATGGACAGCTCCAGGTCATACTAGTGAGCAGATTTTTTTTATTTTTTTTTTTACATTTGAGCCAAAAATGCCAGTGTGACCAGTTTGATCAGATCAAACTTCATGAATGAGAAAGAAAAGAAGAAAACTTCAGTCACCATACTTTAGGTCTGTCACAATAAATACAATATTGACTTTTTGAGGCTCTATATTTATCGTGGATACTTTTTCTTTGCACAAGTGTGGAACTTTTTGTGATTTTTTTTAGTACTATGATAGGATTTTAATCAGCAGAGGGTCAAATATTTAATTCTATGGCTCCTTATAGATGCATTGTGCTATGCATTTATTGCATCCCATGCTTTTAATAATATAGTGCATTTTGAAAAGTGTTTACCAATATTTATCAGGCTTTAGGATTATTGTGTCAGTGGCATAAATTAGTTTCACTATTATCGTTTATTGTCTTGATTTTCTTCAGCAACATATCACACTTCAAAATGGGTTATTGTGACAGGCCTACCATATTTCAATATTTATTTCATAAAAATCACAATGTGCAATAGAAATAATTGCTGACTAGTGGACTACACTAAAATAATAGTTGCAGCCCTAGTGAGAACAAAACCAACAACCTCCAGGTGAGTGGGCGAACGCTCTGAGTCACTATCTTTACTCAAAGGCAGGAGGATCTAGGTCTACTCTACACTAAAGATAAATCCTATTGTCCCACTAAACTATTCTTGAAAAGAGGAGAATCCTAAACAAACAGCAGAGATGAGTCAGAGTCAGAGGAGAGCTACAGTCTGAATGAAAAAACATCTGCTCCAAAACTCAGGGGAATGGACCTGAGACTGAACCAAATCTACAAAACAGATACACAAATGTTTATTCATGTTTGTAGGATTAAAGAATCATTTTAGCTCAATCTGTATTTATTTATTTATTATTATATATTTATTTTTGACATCACAAATAGCACAAAGTTTACAAGAGCTTGGAATTGTGTTGTTGTTGTCAATATTCAGTTAGCCTAATGTCAAACCAATGGAAGACAATAGTAAATACTAAACTTACTACTAAAGTATTCTGACACTATACTAGTGGTATAAATGTATTTACTAGAGCTGGGCAGCGATTAAAATATTATAGGCCACATGATTACATTGCGATTAATCACATGTTGGGTCCAAGGTTAAAAACAATACAACTTGTTTGTTTTGACTCTTAAATAGGTCTTTATTTGATCATTTAGGCCAAAATATACAATATAGAAAAATATACAACAGACCTAGTCTATTGTCAGACTGACTGGGCCTAACGCCACCTGGTCCAATCCGGATTTGCCCTAATCACAGTCCAACTTTCTTGGTCATAGGGCGTCTATGTTTCTTAGCAGCGACTACGTTCAATAGACTCTCGTCAGATTCTATTCCAAGAGGTAATTGATTGAGAATTAAACAAAACACCCTCACGGTCCAACCCTGGCTGAACAGACCTAGTCCATTGGCGGTCTGGAGCCACCTGGTCCAACCAAGACTTCCAATAGTGGCTCATTGATCTGTCCCTGTGTGTCAGTCTATGTGCTTCATGCAACTTTACATGTGTAAAAACTCAAACTGGACTCAATCGGCCACCCTAATTATCAACTCTTTTCTAAATTTACGAGACAGAGAATTACAGCTTCATGTAACAGTGACAATCCTAATCAAATCAAAACTAAGCCATGCAGAAATTTTATTAAAAAGGTTTTCTGCTTACTTTATTGTGTGGGTACTCTGGTTGTTGCCAACACGGTCATCAGACTCCACCTCGATATGTCCAGAGGTCGTCCAGACTCTGCACCATCACGTCACGGTCACCAAGTAGTAAGAATGTTTGTTTCTGGTGTAAGCGTCAAAAAAGGACCAAGAGTCTGAAATATAAAGTCAGAGGGGTTTAATGAATTTCACAGGCAAATGTTCTCCTGCTAATTGGAAAAAAATATTTAAAGGTTTTTGTCAGTGAAGTGGCTCCCATCAGTGTCCCACAGCTCTGACTCCTCATCCACACGCTCCTCAAAGTAGAAATGGCCCCCACAGATGTCCATAACTCTTTCTTTTTGATATGAAAATATCAAAATAATTAATTGCTATGATTTTTTTTAACACCAAAACTGCCCACCCCTAGTATTAACCACTAATGATCACTTTAGATGTTTGGTACGAAGCTCTATACACCTTACGCAAGTCTTGAAAACAAAAAGACATACTTTGAGACATTGTTTTTCGCTTTAAAGCACAACTATTCTGCCATCCTCCTATAGGCTGCTGGGGGTGTGCCTGGAGTTTCCTTAGGGTTTCCTCCAGTCTTCTGTTTACATTCTGTGGGAAACTGTTCCTCCCCCCCATTAACCTCACTCCCTCTCTCTCCACAACCTCCCCTCTGCCTCTCTTTCCACTCTCTTCCTCCTCTCTCTCTCCCCCTCCTCTCTGTCTCTCTACCCCCCCCCCTCCTTCATTCCTCTCCCACCTTTCCCTCCACTCCCTCCCTCCCTGCCTCCCTCTCTTCCTCCCTCCCTCCTCTACCTCTTTCCCTCCTCCCTCTCTCTCTGCTGACTTTTCACTTTAAACCATCCTGTTTGGCAGCAGATCTGTGTCAAACATTCCTGGTGTCTCGGGGTGTGTCCTCACAGAGCCTGTTCCATGGAAAGAAAATCCACCAAAAATTATGGAAACACATGAACTGTGCTCTGAAGACAACTATGGGTTTAGAGGAGGACTAAACAATTTGGAAACAAATATCTAAATGCATTTTTCTGACAAGCATTGTGATTGTGATTAGATTTGCAGTTTGTGTTTTAATAAAATGATTCTGTTCAAAGTTCACATTTTAAACACGTCCAGAAGAATTGACTAAAGGACTGAAATGTGAATTGACTAATGCAAGAATCATATTTCATGTTTCTACAGATCCAAACTACAGGATTAGCAGTTTTTATGCAGAATGAGACATAAACATATTTTACTGTTTGTGGAGGAAATGATAGTACTTCAAAAACTGCAGTTTTTTTAATTTGCTAATTGCATCCATTCAAATTGCGATTTGGGGAAACTACTTCTCAAGTAACCGATTTATAATTAATAGATTTTTTTTTAAAAAGAAAAAAGAATGAAATGAAATGAAAAGGAATTGACTTGATATTGATTCCGATATCACAATCTTTTCAGGAAAGGTTCATTTCTGTCCTGAGAATGTGACATTTTTAGTATCAATACTTGCTCATATGAGCATCTATCTTACTATTAGCATCAGATTTTCGATACTTTTGACAAAACTAGAAAAAACAGTGTCAATACTTTACAATTATAACTGGAAATCATCTTGCGATCCCAGGCTGGTGACTCGCGACCCCCACTTTGGGAACCACTGTTCTATCAGAAAAGTTACAAAGAATCTTTTAAATTACTTGTCTTTCATGTATGTGTTCTTCATCTTCAGTGCCATTTCTGTTTAGTCTGTGTTTCTCATAGTCTGATATGAGAAAACCAGTCACGTAAACGCCCGAGTCAAAGGTCCATTTGTGATAAAAAAAAATAAATCAGGTTTATGAAGGCGTGAATGCAGAGTGAACACAGAGTGCAGTACTTGGGACATATATACTTAGATGACCTTATTGTTACACATAAACTGTAGTTTATGACTTAGGCCTGTCACGGTAATTACTAAAAGGACTTATCGTTTAATTTATGAAAGCCGGAACAATATTTTTAACAGCTCAGGGTATATCCCATGTAGAAGTTCTTTGTGCTACTGGAGCAGTTGAGGGTCAAACATGTAACTTCTGTGACTGATTAGTGTTTCATTCTTCTTTATTATTCTTTTAATACTATTGTACATTTAGAATAGTTTTTATAATCCTTGTTTAGGGTGATTATGTCAGCTTTATAAATTAGTTTCAGTATTAATGTTTATCATCTATATTTTCTTCAGTAATATATCACAATTATACTTTTTTGTCCTAGTTCTTGTCAACTTTAAAAATGCTCTTAGTCTGTCACAAATGGTGGGCTGAGGTTTGGACTTGGCAGTATGACAAAAAAGATCACAATCTTGTATCAAATTCAAAATTACTATTTGAGACCTTAAAATTATAAGAACAAAAAAATATAATCATGATAATCTTATGCTCAAAAATGACACATTATTCATACATATTAAACAGACTAAAAAACATACTTCCTATAACCCAGATACTGGACATTGTGACATTCCTATAACTGAATCAACAAAAGCAAAAATCTTTTCAAAATAAAATGCAAACACACACACACACACACACACACACACACACAGGTTTAGACACGGTCACTTATAAATAAAGGGGTCAGACTAAACTGGTACTAGACTCCTGTGGCTCAGACTGAAGCAGGATAAGAACATAAAGACATTACAAAATCACAGAAACAGTGTAATAAAAGCAGGTCAAAATGAGGCTACAATACAGGCTATGAGCAGAGATGGAAGGACAGCCAAATAATGTGTTCATATTATATTCTAAAGTGAAATATTCTTCAGACAAGTTCTTCAAGACATTACTCAAATAAGTGCCTGCTTGTTATAAACGCTATTTTACATACTACGTCATTACATCATTGGTATTGGCAAAAAGTGCAGAAAACAGGTCCACATTACGCTGGGGTTGTACGGTTGTAGCAACCGTTTATTTGCTAATGATAAAATATAATGCATTGGTCTGGTTCTGGTTGCCCTGGTTACATTATGGTCAAGTTGGATTAATGTACTACAGAGATTTAAATAAACATTCTGTCCTAAACGTCATCATTACTGAATTACTTACATGTTAAAGCATGTAGGATGTTATTCCCAAAAAAACCTGACTCTTCTTGTGGCCTGAGGGGAGAACCTGACCCTGAAGAGGTGAAAGGTCAAAGGTGAAATTACGGGAAAATGCAGCAGAGACATTCAAACTCAGGTCAAAGTATCAGACAAAAATAACACTAAACAACAACAGGCTGAGAAAAAAAGAGAGGGGGAGAGGGAGAGACAGGAAAACGAGAGAAAGCAGGGGAGAGATAACAATGTTGTTGCAATATTTGAATGTGCCGAATTTTCCGGACTATAAGTCGCACTGCTTTTCATAGTTTGGCCGGAGGTGCAACTTATACTCAGATGTGAGTTTATGTGAAATTATTAAAATATATAATTTCACGTCTTCGTTATTGTCACACTGACAACCGCGGGAGGGCACTCTAGGCGTGTGCACCAGTATGACAGGCACGCAGGAAGTGGCGCTTCATCTACTTCTGGAGTTAATGGAGTTCAGAAACGACAACGAGGATGAAGAATTCAGTGGATTTAGTGATTTGAAGGAAGATCGAGAGTAAACTTGTTAGCTTGTTTTTTACGCTTTAGTTATCTGATTAACTGTTAATATCTTACATTAACATACCAGACACATATTCAGTTCGTTGTCTATGCTTAATGTAGCTGAATAAATATGTGTTACCTTTTCTGCTGTACTGCTGTTCAGCCTGTTGTTCTCCATTTTATTGTTATTATAACTTGGTCTCAGATTTTACATATATATATTACATATATATATATTACATATATATAACATATATATATATATTACATATATATATATATATTACATATATATATATATATATATATATTACATATATATATTACATATATATATTACATATATATATTACATATATATATTACATATATATATTACATATATATATTACATATATATATTACATATATATATATATATATATATATATATATATATATATATATATATATATATATATATATATATATATATATAAAATAACATCGTGCTATACCAAACTGACTTAGTTGAGGATTGAAACAAAATGACAAACATTACCAGTCAAAAGTTTGGACACACTTTCATTTATAGCTCTTCTTTATTCCCATTATTTACATTGTAGATTCTCACTGTAATCATCAAAACTATGAATGAACACACGAGGAGTGTAGTAAACACTACAGCACAGAATGATGTAAACTCAAAATAACTCAGAACTTGTTTTAAAGTGGGTTGTTGTTTTTTTTGACCACTGCTTTGGATTTTTGACATTTCTTGACCCTGACACAGCTGTGAAGTGAAAACTATTTCATGTGAATTCATCAAGAAGCTCATTGAGAGAAGGTCAAGGGTTACAGCAGTGTCAAAAACAAGTGACAAAACAAAGGGTGGCTACTTTGAGGATTTGAAGTGAGTTAAGTTGTTTAAATTGTTTTCTTTGTTACATAAGTCCATATATCTTGCATTATAGTTCTGATGTCCTCTTTGTGTATATGAAATGGATAAAGAAAAAAATACATGCAAAAAGAAGTTGTGTGCAAACTTTTGACTGGTAGTGTACTTCGTTTCTAAAATAGTCATGATTATTAATGTTTTAGTTCTATGATTACCTGTGACAATTATGAAGTAAGAGAATAAATAAATCATGATCCCAATCAAGACTTAGACCATTAGCTGTTGTGAGTTCAGGCTAAAGTAACTCTGACTTGCCTCAATGCCTTTCATTCATTTGTAATGTAAACTTTTGAGTCTGGGTTAGTCTTTTGTGTGGCTGGATCTTCACTAGTTTACTCCATTGTGATTCTTCAGGGCTGTAAAAGTGTGTGCTTAGCGGGAGTTTAAGTCAACAGAGAGAGAGAAGAGAGAGAGGAGAGAGGAGAGAAGAGGAGAGGAGGGGAGAGGGAGAAGAGAAAGGAGGGGAGAGAGGAATAGAGGAGAGGAGAGGAGGAGAGAGGGGGAGAGAAAGGAGGGGAGAGAAGAGAGGAGAGGAGAAAAGAGGGGGAGAGAAAGGAGAGGAATAGAGGAGAGGAGGAGCGAGAGGGAGAGAAAGGAGGGGTGAGGAAGGAGGGGTGAGGAAGGAGGAGAGTGGAGAGAAAAGAAGGGAGAGAGGAAGAGAAGGGGAGAGAGGGAGGAGAGAAAGCAGCTGAGAGAGGAAGAGAGGATGAGAGAAGACAGGAGAGAGAAGAGAGGATGAAAGGAGGAGAGAGGAAGAAAGAAAAGGAGGAGAGGGGAGAGAGAAGAGAGGAACACTGGAGAAGAAGGCTGGCTATATTTTATTTAAGCATTCATAAATCATTTCCTCTTGTTCAAATGACATAAAAAACCTTGGCATTGACTGTCCAGATAACAATGATTGTGTTACAAATGTTCCTTTGTTACAATTCATTGATTCCTACATCCAACAGTTGTCTGCATTTGCAAAATAAAACGTTGTAAATGAATCTGGATATATCATTGCTGCCTTCATTCTACACAGTTTTAGATGCCAAAATATGCCTGGTAGTCTGCTCTTAGTTTACTTAGGGCCAAAACTAGGTTTAAATTTTGATTGTTTAATACCTCAAGTCCTAATTTAGACCTGTTTTAGTCCAGGTTAGATTCCACCAAGTAGCCTTTTTCTGGTTGATTTTTACCTGAGGTTGAGTAATTGTTTAGAGACAACTTCAACCAAGTTTAGTCCCGACCCAGTCCTGGCTTTGTCCTGGTTTGGGCCCAGTTTATTCCTAGATTAGACCTAGTTTAGTCCTGGTTAAGTCAGGGTTCAGACCCGGTTTAGTCCTCTGGTTAAGGCCTGGTTAAGTCAGGGTTTAGACCTGGTTTGTTCCTGGTTTAGTCCTCTGATTTAGCCCTGGTTTGGTCCTAGTTCATTCCAAGTTTATTCTTTCTTATTTATTCCTGGTTTAGTCCTGATTTATTATTACTTTATCCCTGGTTTAATGCTGGTTCCTTAGTCCCGATTTAGTCCTTGTTCAGACCTAATTTAGTCCTGGTCCAGTCCCAGTTTAGTCCTACTCCTTACTGTACCTTCCTGATTGAAAAGGACTGAACCCCATTTGTCTTGGTAATACTTTGGCGTAAAGGCAACAGGTGGCGTTACGCGACAAGTCCCGCGGGATCTCTCCAACAAAGCGCTCTTTTCTTCTCCAAAAATCACCCGAAAATCACTAACACCTCGCTAATTACTCTGCCCTACTTTTAACCCACGCACTTCTCCCCATTTCATGTGCAAAAACAGCAGCAAAACAAAGTATTCACCGCAAAAAGATGCAAAAAGCCAATACCTCGTACCTCTTTCTTTCAGCGTCCGACTTGGAAGAAAACTCCACTTCTCCTCCGTTGTGATTCAAAACGTAAAAAAAACATTATATCCCCATTTTTACGTCATTTTGTACTTGTTGTCACGTATTTTCACACTTATTACATGGATTCCGTGTGTTTTTCGTTAAAGAAAGTGCTCCAGAAAGTCACCCGGCTCCGTCCATACCAGCGGCTCCTCGGATCTGAGCTGACCGAGGAGGAGCAGCTCCGAGCGGGCAGAGGAGGGCAGGATGTACCGCGGACATCCGGAGGTGACTTTCAAAGTAAAAGCACGAGATAAGCTATTTGAAGAGGCAGATGATTGAGTTAACTAGGGAGATTATACACGACATATTTCCTAAATGTTATCTATGGCGCTGAATTAAAGGTGAATCAGGTAATAATGGTAATGTTGTAGCCAGATTTTTACCTGGAATGCTCTAGATATGTCTTTAAATCTATCAGTTATTCAGTTGTGTTTTATAGCTCAAAAATATTCATTCATTCATCATATTCATTCTTACTGTGATCAGGGTCACCTCTCTACTGATTTGACCTGTAATTTGGCCTGGTGGCAGCTCTTGATGTAATGCCATTAATGCCTAATTTGTTGATATGGTACACTTCCATACATTTCAACCACAAAATAATAAAAAATAGTCCAAAGGAAAAATAAAAATGCACTTACCTTTTGTCAGTTTCAGATGACAGCTTCACGATCTTTGAATCAGTGTTGTAAGGCTTCCTCTCTGCATCTTTCACAAACTGTAAAGATAATGATAAACTCGTTCGAGGTCTTTCCACTTCACTTCTGATTTTTATTCAAACTAAAAGGAAACGTCACTCAAACATTTCATGATCAGGGAATTTCTGCAGTGATTCACTGCTGCTGGGAAAAAATGTTTTACTGAAATGACAGAACATGATACACGTCAGGTAATTTTCGCCGAGCTTCACTCAACTTTGAATCAGTCAATACCTGCAATAAGTTATCAGCTGTAGCAAACACAAATGCATAAGCAAAAAACATTACATTACTTTTTATGCTTTTAAGGTTATCCTGAAAATAGTTAAAATTGCACTCAATGTTGATGATAAACTCAAATCTGCAGTATACAGTAGTAATATAATATGATTTTACATTTGGATTATACATTGGCATATATATGTATCAACACACAAATTGTGCAGTGTATTTGCTATTTTTCTATGCATGCCTATTTATTATTTTAAATTATTTAATAATTTTTTTCTCTGTTTTGGACAGTATGAATTGGAGGTGAAGAGTGTAAAGAGACATTCAGCAACTCCTAGGGCTAGGCCACATTAAAGGCCATGTACCCATATTTTCCCCATGTATTTGAGCAAAATGGTTCTCCTCTGTGTACTGGTAGCATCTAATTATAAAGCATTTTATTGTCAAATGATCAGAAAGTGCACAGTTAGCACGCTAGTTGTTGTTCATTGTTAGCATTACACTGACAACAAACTCAGCTCTGCTGTTTGAATGTTGTGAACTCATTTTGGTGAATAATTAGGATGCTCTGAATGCATAAGGTAAGTCAGGAATAACTTTGCAAACCGTTTAAAATGTCCTGTTGTAGTTCTGTTTTTCATATCGACAAGACAGTGGAAATCAGGTACAGCAGAAAGGTGTTGTAGCGTTTTATTTTGAAGTCCTGACCTCTCTGCTTCCTGTTAGTTCCTTTTCACGTGTAACTTGACATTTTCCCATTGAGTTTTTTCTTAAAACAAAAACAAACTTCGCATTTACTTTCAGGTCACGTGGCACAGGCTCTTCGTCTTTACGTCTTTACGTTTTTACATTTCACGCTTAGTCCATTCACAAGAGTTTAAGCAACATTCAGAACATGTACAAACTCCACACTGTCACTACTGTTTATATACTGTAATGAGCCTATAGTTTAACTGAGATCACGTGTCTGTACTTCGCCCTGATGTAGCTGCTTTCTGCTCATATTAATAGAGTCACATACTTTTTGGAGTATAACGTATTGAATTTTAAATGCCACATTTTTGGTTTTAAATGTGTCATAATTATTATTTTAGTTCCTATAGCAATATTTTGATGTAAATAATCACAATTGGGTTATCAATTAATCAGTTGTGATTTAGATAGATAGATAGATAGATAGATAGATAGATAGATAGATAGATAGATAGATAGATAGATAGATAGATAGATAGATAGATAGATAGATAGATAGATAGATAGATAGATAGATGGATGGATGGATAGACACTGATTTTTGCGGGGTCAAACAAAGGGTCCATTGTAATCCTTAGGTTTGTCCTGTGAGGGGCGCCATTGTCAAAAGAAAATATCAAATAGATAAGTGAGTTTTCAGAAAGCTCTTCTACTATACTGTCAAACCGGCACTACTGCTATTAGTACTGCTTACACTACATCCTCCATTATGGTTACTACTGTCAATACAATTAAGCACCACTACTACTACTACCACCACCACCACTACTACTTCTACTACTATCACTACTACTACCACTACTGCTGCTACTACTACTACTACACTACTGCTACTACTATTACTACTACACTACTGCTACTACACTACTGCTACTACTACTACACTGCTGCTACTACTACTACAACACTACTGCTGCTACTACTACACTACTGCTACTACTACTACTACACTACTACTACTACACTACTGCTACTACTACTACACTACTGCCACTACTACTACTACACGACTGCTGCTACTACTACACTACTGATACTACTACTACACTACTGCTGCTACTACTACTACTACACTACTGTTACTACTACAATACTACTTCAAAACTACTACTACTACTACTACACTACTACTACTACTAGTGCTGCTACTACTACTACTACACTACTACTACACTACTACACTACTACTACTACTATTACTGCTGCTACTACTACTACTACTACTACTACTACTACTACTACTACTATTACTACTACTACTACAAGTACTACACAGTGAGTTCTTTTCTTGCGTCTGTCCTTGCTGTGACATGCCTCTTACAATAATGGATGATCTGATCTCCAGGAAAACACAAACTTTTGGGAATCGTGTCAGTGTTTTGGACCACAGAGATTAGTTTAGTCCTGCTCTTCTTTCACTCGTCGCTGGATCACATTTGTTTTCGTGACTCATATTTAGACAGTGGATTTTGAGAGCCGTGTCCGGGAAAAAGGACAATAAAAACTGTGGAAAAACTGAAAAGTGCAGTGGCTCTTGTTTACATGTGGGGAGAACTACGCAGAAGACAGGAATAAACTTACATGGGAAAAAAAGAGTTAGGTATGCAAATGGTCATTGTTTTGAGGTAAAAAAAAACCAAACAAAAAATGAAAAACTTCTTTTAAGTTACTTTCTTTCTATTAAAAAGTCTTCACAGAAAAATATCAGATACCCGTCCTAATGCTATAATGTTGAATTATATATATATATATTTGTTAACCATCTACATATTAATCAAAAGTATTATACAGTACATGTTAGGATATTATTGTTGTAGTATTATAGTAGTTCTGATATGGATTAAGACTATTCTAAAACTATTTATGAAAAATTCAGATTTGTCCTATTGGTTTCTTTTTCACCATTGATACATTGGGTTGAGTCTCACACATACACAGTATCAGCAGAGTGGCGCAGTGGGAGCGTGCTGGACCCATAACCCAGAGGTCGATGGATCGAAACCATCCTCTGCTATTGTATGTTTGGCATCGAAACTGTTTGACTAAAAAGAGGCTAAGATTGTTGCAAACCTCAACCATTTAACAGTACATTCCAATGATTTAAATAGTCCTTTGTGGAAATATGTCAAAGTCTGTTGTCTGTGCTCCAGTGGGTTTGACTCCCATCTGGAGTGTCTTTCAGCAGAAGTGTGCTGGCATATAATCCACAGGTCATTGGGTCAAATCCAGACTCTGCTAAAGTAACCTCTGAAGATGCAAGTTTGTTTGAGCAAATATGTCAGAGCCTGTTACCTCCTGAGACTATGTTAGTAGGTTTGAGTCCCACATTGACACAGTATCAACTTCAACTTCACTTTATTTGTGTCCCCCATGGGGCAATTAGTTTTACAGCAGAGATAATACAAAAAAAGACAAACACATATAAAAACATTGAAACAGTACATATTTGTCCATCCACAGAACAGGAAAAATACACAGGGGTAGGTAAGATTAAAATGTGTTTCTGCCCTGAGCAGCATTTAAAAGCAAAATGGCCGCAGGAATAAGAGAGAGTATCAGCAGAGTGGCGCAGTGGGAGCGTGCTGGGCCCATAACCCAGAAGTTGATGGATCAAAACCATCCTCTGCTAATGTGGGCTCATCACAAGACTGATGTTGGTGAATTATTCTAGAAAACAATTTTGAAGGAAAATCATATCTCAAATCTGTGGATAATGGACCAGCAATAAGCAAATAGTAATACAGTATTGCATACAAAAGCCTAAAAACAGGCTAAACTCTCCTTGACCGTTTTACATTACATTCCCATGATTTAAATAGATTATAAATATATAATCCAGAGGTCAATGAGTCAACATTACATTCCAATAATTTTTTAGACCTTTGTGTAAATGTGTCAAAGCCTTTTGTTTGCACTTCAGGAGTTCGAGTCACACCTGGAGTGGCTTCCAGCAGACTGGTAAGGCAGAAGTGTGCTGGCATGTTACCCAGAGGTCAAAACAATCCTCTGCTAAATTGGGCTCTTAAACAAAGCAAAGAAAGAAAGAAAAAAAGGTTTAAGGTTTGTGTAGATTCAGGATGTGCGTATGCCCAGAAATACAATGCATAAGAAATTGGCCTCTTAAATCTTTGCTAGTAGGTTTGAGTCCCAGCGCCTCAGTATCAGCAGAGTGGTGCAGTGGAAGTGTCCTGGGTCCATAACCCAAAGGGCGATGGATTGAAACTGTCCTCTGTGTGGGCTCTTCATGTTTGACACTGGTGATCTCCGAGATAAAATTATATCTCAACTCTGTGGATAATGGACCAGCAATAAGCAAATAGTAACATTCCCATGATTTAAGTATACCCTTGTGGAAATATGTCAAAGCCTGTCAGTGCTCCATTGGGTTCGATTCCTGTCTGGAGTGGCTCTTCAGCAGACTGGCAAAGAGGAGGCACAGCGGATGTGAGCTGGCATAGAATCCAGAGGTCAATGGGTCAAAACCTGCCTCTGCTAAATTAAACTCTGAAGATGCAGGCCTAAATAATAGTTTGTTCAGGTTCAAGTAGTGTGTATGCCCAGAAGTATAATACATAAGACACTGGCCTAAGTCTATGTTTGTAGGTTTGAGTCCCACTTTGACACAGTATCAGCAGAGTGGTGCAGTGGGAGTGTGCTGGGCCCATAACCCAGAGGGCGATGGATCGAAGTCATCCTCTGCTAACACTGGATGTTCAGATGTTGGACAGGAGGTCTTTTTTTTATAGAAAAAAACCCCAGCTTTCTTTAGGTTACAGAAGTTAAGTACTTTAAAAGTGTTGAAAGATAAAATTAAATTCAAAATCTAAATTCACAGTGGACTTTGGTTGTTTAACATGACATTCTTATAATTTTTTTTAGACCTTTGTGTAAATACGTCAAAGCTTTTTGTCTGTGCTGTGGGTCTGAGTCTCACCTGGAGTGGCTTTCAGCAGACTGGTAAAGCACACATGTTACCCAGAAGTCAATGGGTCAAAAGAATCCTCTGCTAAAATGGGCTCTTCAGATGAGGGACAGGAGAGGTTTATTAAACAAAGCAAAGAAAGAAAAGAAAGAAATGCATAAGATATTGGCCTCTGGTCCAGGAGAGGCCATTGATGCAGATTACTGTATTATTAGATTATGATTTAATTTATTTGATTGATAGCATCATAACGTTTTACCATCTGCTTCATAAGACCAGTACCTCCTCTGTATATTTCCAGTCAAGTTTTCGTTCCATTGAAAACCACTAGATCAACATTGTAATTGAAACCATGCACTCTCTCTCCTCCCATTTATTTTAATGCGGCGAGAGACACTGAGATATGAGAGATGATTTATTAAAACATATTTTTGGTACTTTTTTGTGATGTCTGACAGCTGTTCCAGATGTTTTGGATCAGTTCACCGCAGACTATGAAACTACAGATGTGGAAATCCAGTTGAAGTGGTGACATCCAAGTATTTACAAAAGCTTATAGGACGAAACTGTAATGTAATGAGTCAGCACAAACCACCACTTTAAAAGGAGCATCAGAGCCAGAGCCAAAGATAAGACTGGACTAATTACAGGAATAAACAGGCATAGGGCAGAGAGGGTGGGTACTGAGGGAGGGTCACTCAAAGTATTGGATCAAGAACACTGCACTAAAATACACTATCTACTATAATGATATACAGTTAGTTAAATGTAGCCTGTTACATGTGGTGAAGATACTTTTTTCAACATTTCCTCTAGTTTTTAGACACCAAACTTTTTACTTGCACTTTGTGTAATTTGATAGTATAATTGTGTATTTTATTAATTTTTAATCACTATTGTAATTTTGCACTTAAGCAGCAAAAGTACAATATTTGATAAAAGTGAATCAATAAATGATTATAAATAAAGTATAACAGAGCTTAAAACTTTTATTTAAAAGTGCATTATGTAACTTCTCTAGTGGAGGGTTCGCCACCAGCTTTGTCTTCATTGCCTGGAATGTTACTGATAATGGTAATGATGTATCACTATGGAGACAAGCAGGTGACACCACTAAGCCAAGTTACAGGTCAGATCTGTGGAGACGAGTTGACTCATAGTGAGAATGCTTTTTTAAGGTATGCATTAAAAAAAACAAAGTGAATAAATGTCAGTTAGAACTGCGTAATGCCATAATGTGGGACAATCCAAGAAAGAAATGCATCTACAAGTGCAGACAAGTAAAATACATAACTTTTGATTAGTCAGAATAATGACAAAAATCTCAAACAAAGTTTGACAAACATGCCAGTCTTTATTGAAACCAGTTAGACATAAAAACAACATTAGAAATAACTTAAAACCAGTGAGTCCCATTTAGATCAATCTTAAAAACTAAAACACATTTCACTAAATCTCTCATTAAGTCTCTTCCGTTCTCTTCCTTCTCCACTTTTAAACAACAGAAGATGCAAATTTTACGATCTGTTTTTGGTTTCCGCTGTGTACTTTAACGTTCATTTTGAAGTCCAGGGTCCATAAAGTCTTCTTAAAAAGCCAAAACAATGTCCTAAGATTTCACGTTTGGCTGCACAAGTAGTTTCCCAGTCCATAATCTGTCCTTTTCATGTTTGAATGGTGCAATTTAGGTAGACATTTTGGGATTGTCAGATGTTTATAGAGTTGCAGAGTTGGTGTTGAGGCATTCTTAAAAAGATTAGCTTTATTTTAAGGCTGTATAAAAAAGGAAGATATAGAAAAAATACAATTTTTGGGATATTTCAAATTTCAGTTTGCATGTTCACCCTGTTTCTGAATGGGTTTCCTCTGGTTGCATTAATATATTCCTAATCAGAACATGAAGGGATAAAGGCTGTAGCTTGTTAAAGTGACACCTTGTTTCTGGAGGTGGCATGTCAAGTTAAAACCATACTTCAAAACATTCCCCTTGGAGATAAGTTTTATGCCATAATGTGAAATATAATGTGAAATATTATATAAGAACAAGCAGGAGGAGGCTCTTCTTCAGGTAAAGTATAAGTCAGGTTTGTGGAGATGCAAGCCTGCTCAGAGTAAAGAGGCATTTTTTTCAGTTTTTCAGTGCAATAATAATAACTAAAATGAAATAAATATGCTTTTATTTTAATGTATTTTTGGCTAAAAGTTGCACCATGGTTGCCTGGAATCCAGAATTCCCAACTTCTATAGTACTCCCCCCCCACTCAGGTGGGCGTGACTAACAGGTGGATTAGCCAATCAAGGATATGCATGGTCTGTCCATATAAATATGAACATGGCTGCTTCCAAGAAAAAAAGGAAAAAAATCACAGGGGGCTGAAAATCACACCGGCATTCTGCAGAATCAGTGAGTGAAGCACTAAACTCTGTTAATAATCTGAGGTGAGAGAAATGTCACTTTGTTCAAAGTGATGAGTGACCAGTGAGCTCCTTCATTTCACATATGTCACTGAAATAAACAAATCAGATTGGACGGTGGAGTTTGAAGCTGACCTGACTCTGAAAGCGACGGAGGCTGTGGGGACCAGACTGACATTTCCCTGATATATATATATATATATATATATATATATATATATATATATATATAAAATATTTATTTATCAGGAAAATGTTGTGGAGCTTTAATAGACTAATTAACTACTAACTAATTTGTACCTTTAAGACCCCATAGTGGTTATAAATATCATAAGAAGCCAACAAGCACAGGGTTTTAGCAGCTCTGCTGCAGAAAGAATAGCACCACATAAACATCTATCAGTCCTTAAGGCACCAGGGGTGCACTATGTTAACAGTCTATGCTGCTGTGTTACAGTATAGGGACAGTAAATGGTGCTCTACCCCCGGCTCTGGGTCACTTTGGGGCTCCAGGTGCAGATGTAAACAGTCTCTAATCCTCTATTACAGTATAGGGACAGTAGGGGCACTCTAACCCTGCTCTGGGTCACTTTGCGGCTCTGGGTGCAGATTTGAGAGTTTGTGCCCTTCTTAGACAGTAGGTGACGCTCTATCCTAGTTCCGGGTCAGGGGGAGGCTCAGGGTGCAGGCGACAAACTGGTTTGTTGCACATGGGACACACACTCCTAATCTCCAGCCACTTTAAAAGGCACCTGGAAGAAACAATAAGGACATAAATTGTTATATTAAAGAAGACCTATGGCGCTTGTGTCTGCTATGTAGTTATACTCTATGACATTTCTGGATCATTATGTTATAATTTGCTAATTTTAAATCGCAATATTGATCTAAAATGACTTAATAAAAGAAATAAATCAGCTGACTTCAGTGTTAAAAAACTGCGGGGCCCAATGGAAGATGACATCTACGGATAGCTGCACATCACACTAACGATCAGCAGATTAAAAAAAAAAAACTGTAGAAATTGCAACATGATGCTGCCAAATCCCACGTGTATCACCAATTAAGAAAATAAATTGGAGAAGGAAGTACGGTAAGTACAGAGCAGTGGGTGCGTACCAGTGGAGGTGAAACGATGGTAGACTGGAGCAATGGTGTCTTGAATACATTAGAATAAAGATTACTCAAACTTGCATGACTCACACTAAATACAACTTTGAGAGGGTAAATGACAAGGGAAACTATAACATGGTCAAATGCTCTAAAAAGTCAATTTTGCAGAATAGGTCCACTTTAAAATAAAGTATTATTATTTTGGGTTGAAAATTACATTCCAAAATGTACAAAAAAATGTAATACTAAATGTGGTAGCTGGAGATTAATTAACTTCTTGTGTATAAATTATCCTTGTGTGGGTGGAATTTTCAGTGTTGATGACAAAGGTAGAGGTATTCTGTTTTAGAACTCAGAGCTACTTCCTGTATTTTTGTACTTCTTTTTAGCTTTTTTCCACAAGCCATCACTTAACTGAAGTAAAACTATGATAAATATTTACCACAGGTACTTTCCCATCAAAGCATAGTAGTACATAGAAAAACATGAAACCCTGTCATATGCACTTTAAGCGCATGTTTGCAGTAAAGGGTTAAGTAAAAAGTGTGTTATTGCTCCAGAGTTACGCCTGAGCCTGGAGCATGAACAGGACTGGACCTGCTGCAGTTTAAGAATGTGCCCAAAACCAAAACATCTCCTCAGATTTAACCATGAACAAACAACGGTCTAAGATGAACAAGTGTCACAGAGGAGAGCAGAGTATGTAGCCCACTGTACAATGAGCTGCCTTCATATGACATCACAACTTTGTACAATCCCTATAGTTTAAACTGAGCTGGAGACCGGTCAGAATACTGTGGTGGAATTTGCTGTTTAACTGTCAGATTACAGATTTGTTCAGCTGGTTTATGGTTAATATCTCTAATTACTAGGTCTGAAAAACAAAACCTTTCATCAAGTTCAATGTCTTCTCTGTCAGTATAAATAAAGCTTTTAGAACAGCTTCAGAAATGGATGTCAGAAGCACTGAAGGGTGGGTGAAATGCAAAGGCAAATCTCTCAACAGCCACATTATTTGTACAATATAGGCAGCAGTATACATGGTGATCCTTGTAACTCTGGCTATGCAGAACATGCGACACTGTTGTATCTATCCTTGGAAAATACTAGATTAATTTAATATTTTGTGTTTCCAATTACGTACTTTTTGTGGAAGGCGTGGGAGCAGGGACACACGCCAAGCTCATCCTTAGTCCTAAACTCCTCCAGACACACAGCACATGTTTGCTGAAAAAACAAACAGGGAATCAGCCGCCAAATGACTTCTCTGGCATGTACAGCGACTAAATTCACATGCACACCAAAATCTGATTATAATCTGATTTCTGAACCTTCAAGATTGCAGATTTACATGTCATTTTAATAATCTTCCAACTCCAGAAATCTAATAATCTGATTTGAGTGTTATCAAAACTGTTATTATTCACAGATGGTTTTATAACAGTGTAAAAATCACATGGAGTCAAACACAAAAGATATCGGGAGCAAATGAGAGTTAAAGGCCTTATCTATTACTCAAGATAGCTTTGACATCACCATTTTACATTATAGTTTAAAGGTGCACTATGTAACTTTTCCGGTGGAGGATCAGCCAACTTCTCGTCTCAATGAAAATGTCATTGTTAGCCTGGAATGGTCCGCAGTTTGGCATTTAACTTATCTAACTCTATCTTAAGATGAAGCGACCAGGATAAGTTATAGGTCAAATCTGTGAAGAGGTGAGTACAGTTTTTCTTTTTTTTTTTCTGCAACATAAACACCTCAAATTGAAACAAAAAGCTAGAGAGATAACGAATACCATTATGTGGAAAAATTCAACTGTTGTAAAGTGATTCTATGCAACCACTTGTGTTTCCATGAGTGACAAAATTGCTATTATTTTATCCATAATCAGTATGTTTGGATGTAAAGCCATAAAACAACTGGTTTCAAAATATCAAAAATAGCTATAGTCATTCTGAACCCCTTAACACACCCAACACAAGAACGTGTTTTAACTCGCTTCATTTATATAAACTCAACACCACATAATTACACAGCAGCTAAATATTCCACAGTTGAGCTTTAGTGACTGGCTCCAAATGGCACTTTTATATGTCCTGTCTCTTTCTTCTTCTCCCTCTTCCTCTACTCATTCTTTCTCTTCTTCTCTCCTCTTTCTATTTCTCTTCCTCTCCCCCTATCTTGTCTGTCTATCCGTCTTCTCTCTCATTCTCTCCCAATCTCAACTCTTATCTCTCTATCCACTCTCTTGTCTTCTCTCTTCCTCCGTTATGCACCTCCCTCTCTCTTTGCATATCTTGTCTCTCTATCCTTCTCTCCATACCTGCTCTTTTTCTCCCCTCTCTTCACTCTCGCTCGCCTTTCCCTTCTTTCTCTTTGTCTCTTCTTGTATCCCTCTTCCCTCTCTTTTTCCCCTCCTCTACTTTCCCTTCCTCTTTCTAGTATCCCATCCTCTATCTTTTTATTTCCTCTCCCCTCTCTCTACCACTCTAGCTTTCTCTCTTTCACATTCACTTTCACATCTTTGCCCCCTCTCCTTCTCTTTTTCTCCACTCTCATTCTCTCCCCTCTCTCTTTCCTCCATGTTGTTATAATGACTCTCTCTCTTTTTCCATCCCTATCTCTCGATATCACACTCTTTCCATGTTGTTACCACACACTTCCACACGCTCTTCCTTTCCGTATTATTATGGTACATTCTATCTCTTTACTTCCTTCCTCTCTTCCTCTCTCCCCCTCACTCCTCCATGTTTTTATAATGACACATTTCTCTTTCTTCCTATCCATCTGGTATTCCTCCATCTCTCTCCCTCCTCCTCATCCTCCCTCTTTCTCTCTCTCTCCGTGTTGTTCTAATGACGTGTTCCTCTCTTCCTTCTTCCTGTCATCTGCCCCCCCCTCGCTCCCTTGTTCGCGCCTCCATGTTTTTATAATGACATGTTTACTCTTTCCTCTTCTTCCTTTCTGTCTGGTTCCTCCCTCTCTCTCCTTCTAGTTCTAATGACACATATTGTAATGATAAGTCTCCCTTCCCCTCTTTCTCTTTCTCTTTCCATGTTGATGTTGTTCTGATGCCCTGTTTCTCTTGTCTTTCTTCCTGTTGTCTGTCTGTCACTCTCTCCCTCTCGCTTCCCATTCCTCTCTGTCTTTATAGTAACAAGTTTATCTCTTAATCTCTATGTCTTCCTCTTCCCATCTGTCTGGTCCCTCCTCCTGTCTCTCTCCCTCTCTCTCTTTCCATCTTCTTCTAATTACATGTCTCTCCTTCCTGTTTGATCTCCCCCTCTCCCCCCTGTAAGCCATGTAAAAATGTTGTTACCTATTATCATAAACATACCTGGAGTTGTGTTTTGTTTCATTCACACATGTTTGAATAATTATTCTGTCTGCATCTCCAAAGCTTAAAATGCCCTGTTCCACCTTGTGATGTCATGAAGCAGTAGTTTTCCATTTAACAGCAAATTTTTACCTTTTGTTCAGTAGAAATGATCAATTCCAGAGCTAAAATTATCTAAATGATTCTAGCGAAGGTGTATAGAGTTTAAAAACACAGTGGAGCACTTCCTGTATTATCACATGACATCACAAGGTGGAACAGAGTGTTTTCTGTTTGAGAGAAGAACAACCTAAATATGCAGGGTTCGTGTGAATGAAATAAAACTAAACTCCAGGTATGTTTTTGAGAGGAAAACAACATTATAACATAAATTCTCTTTTAGTTAAAGGAAATGAATCAAAAATAAAACTGATTTCAAGTCAGTCTAACTTATGTATAGAGAGGTTACATTTAAAAACTTACCCCAAGTAGACCCATTTTCTTCCCAGCTCCTTTCAAAACAACCTGTGGATGAAAAACAGAGGGTTAAGAAACAAGAAGATAACCACTGTAACACTCAGGACATGCACACTCAAAAATAGTTGTGAACGTTCTTACCTTATTATAAACATATTGCCGTGCTGCTTCTCGTCTCACTCTGTAAAAAAAAAAAAAAAAAAAAGAAAAATACATAAATACAATTTTGCTACAATCTTGAATTCTTCCCTCCTCTGGTATTGTTTTGTTCAGCAGTACCAGATAAGGCGTAGGGAACTGCATAACCCATGATCCTTGTCGTTTCAATGTGGCATGAAGAAACTGCTGTTATTAAACACGTTTTATATCAGAATTCTTTGAAGTTGGAATTCAGAATCCTTTGGAGGAATGTTAGCACAAAGAGTCCGCAGGGGAAAAAGTAGCATTTCCACTGTACTGTATTAGAGAATTTTGGGTTATTTATGATTGTAACCTACTCCATGTCCCACAATATGGCATTAAACGTATCTATATCCATGGAGACAAGCAGGTGACATGAGGTATTTCTGAGCAATAAAAACACCCGTACTTGAATAAATGCAAGGTATATTTAATTCAATAAAACAATAACAGCTCCTTGGAGAAAGCAGGTGGTGGACCCCAAACAAGAAAAGTTACATAGAGCTTGCCTGGGATTCAGAATACACACTTCTCCAATACTTTATAAAGATGCGAGTGTGGTAACTGGTGAATCTCGTCATTTTCAAATGGACAGAAGGATTTACCAATTAAAAAAGAATAAAGGAAAAAAATTCACTGAAAAACATTGGGGATTTCTGCAAAATCAATGAGTGAAGCACCAAACTAAACTATTGATCTGAGGTGAGATAAAATAAGATTTTATTTGTAAATGATAGGTGACAATGAGCTCCTCTGTTTTTACATTCATCACAGAAAAATAAATAAATAATTTGCTTACATGATCAGGTTTGACCAGGCTTGAGACACAATGGAGAGTATGGAGACCAGACTTAGCAACTTTACTTCAAGAAAAATCTTTGATCATATTGGCAAAAAAATGATATCAGACCAGTCTGCCCTCTTCACAATAAATATTGTTCCATGACATTAGATTATTATTATTATTTTGTTCTTATAAATTGCTCAAGACCACGTGTTTAAAATGACAGGTTAAAACCCGACTTAAAACCAGCTTCAGTCTCTGGAGAATTCCTCTGGTTCAAGTTGGAGCCTGTCTCTGTGATACTTCTGTCTCTCATCAGATCTCTCCCGTTAAATGTATTTTACATGTCTACACAGTCAAAGATGGGCTGCACTATTGTAATGGTACACTAGACCAAAGGAGAGACTTATAACCTGAAACTTAGCATTTGACCCACTATTGAAAGGTGCTGTACCTGATTTTCTTAAAAATGTGAAAACAGAACTAACTGATTTTAAATGGTTTGCAGTGGTCCAAAGTTATTCCTCACTTACCTTATCTATTCAGAGCGTCCTAATTATTCCCCACAATGAGTTTGTAAGCGCTTTTCACAATTTTTTTACCGTGATGATAAAGCTAACAACTAGCAAGCTAATGTACACTTCCTGAGTGTCAGTATTTCTAATTAGATGCAGACAGTACGCTGCTGACTTATTTTGACCTCAAGAGCTGCTTATACAATATATGTCTATTGGGGCAAGACAAATTTTTCTCTAAGACATGGGGGAAAAGCAGGTCAGGGAAACGTTTTAATAAAACTGTATTTCTTGGAGTAGTTTTCAGACCCAGTAATAGCAATAGTGCTCTTACTTGAGTAAACCTTTTGACAGTTTGCACTGCTATAATAAGACTTGGTGATAGATATATACAGTGCTCTTAATTCAGTACATTTTTTTTTTACATTTTTATGTTACCTGCTTGTCTCTATGTAGATATATTTAATGCTATACTGTGGAACATTCCTGTCCTTTTTCATTTTCATCCCTTAAGCCTTTCACTCTCTCCGGTTGTTTGCCTTGTCCCTCTCCACTGTGTAAAGACAGATCCTCTCTGTCACTGCTTCAATACAATAACAATCATATCACCAACCAAACCGGTAGAAGGTTTTTCCACACCCCTCCTCCACATCCTCTTCTCCATCTGACCCTCTGCCCTGCTCCATTCAACCATCTCTTCTTCATCTTCTGCTCCACCTTCTGTAACTTCTGCATCTCTGACTCTCTCCTCTCAATTGAAATTAAACTGAAATATTTTATTCCACTGCTTCATGTGCCTTTAAGTAACTACGTAAACTAAGTAAAATACATTTTTGGTACAGTGATATTGTAATGTAATATTTTACATTTTTATCACTCTAACTAGTAATTTATAGGGTATTACAATTTCAGAGTAACATACCCAACATTGGTAAACAGCAGCAGGAGACGTGGTAAGTTTATTTTATCAAAGAACACACTGTGCCTGAGACTGCTACATAGTTCTAATCTATGACATGCTAATGAGTGTGATGTACAGCTTTTTTTTTTGTACCAAAATGACTATGCAAGGCTGCTGTATCCTTTGCATATCACTGATTAAGAAAATAAAATTGGAGAACGAAATAAGTACACAGCAGTGAGCGTATGCTGGTGGCAGTGAAAACGGTGATTGGTAATATGGTGTCTTGAAAATAAGCAATTAGATTGCACAAATCCCTCCAAATACAACTTCCGAGAGGGTAAATGACTATGA